>NW_020528438.1:90000-97385 GCF_003368295.1 Carassius auratus
GTCCTAGACTCCCCCAGGATCCCGTACCTGAGTCAGGAAGTGAAGCGTCTTGCCGCAGAGTTTCTCAGCCAATCAGAACAGGAGAAACACCGGCCAGTCTTACCTCACAGTTAGTAAGCCACCGCAAACGGACGAGTGAGAAACAGTGTGTGTGTGTGTGTGTGTGTGTGTGTTTCACAGCTGAACGTGCAGAAAATGACTAATGTATGTGTCAAGTATCTCTTGAGACACATAAACACTTTGCAAGCAGATTTAGAAGAGAAGAAAACTAGTGTATGTCTGTGGGACTAACTTAGTAATAAAAAACTTACTTAAAATAATTAAAAAAATGATTTAACTATTTCTGACTTTTAATTCTCACAATTCTGAATTTATATAAAAATTCTGACCTTTTTTCATCCAATTTGGAAATAAAAAAGTATAAACTGTCAGTTTATATCGTGCAATTTTGAGGAAAAGTAGAAACCTGTGAGGTAAAACGTTGCAATTACCTTTTTCACTCATTTATTCCATGCCGGGAACAAACTCCCATTCAAACTTGACCGCAGAAATGAGTAAATTCAGACAAAACTTCCATTCCAATTTGAAAAACAATCAAATAAAATAAATACTCATTATAATTAGTTTACATAAGATTATTATATAAGTTTATAGTCAATGCAATTAAACTAAAAGTGCAACCACATGTACACACAAATGTGTAAACTCACACACACTAACACTAACACATCCTTGCATACAACAACCCTTCTCTTTCTTTCTCTTACTTCAGTAATAGAGTAGTGGAAAATTCCTTCTGTTCAGCACACAGTAATGGACATTGATGAGGCAGAACCTGACCCCTGCTCCACAATACCCTCTCTCTCCATTTCACTCAAACACTTAGGGCCAAAATACAAGTTTGTGTTCAAATATTGGAGTATTTAAGCATATTATGAAGTAGACAAGTACATATCTCTCACATAGATGCTCCTAAATGATTATATCCCTGTCAGGGCGTGAGTTGGCGCAATGTAGGGCGCACCCTGGCGGTCAAAGGTGGAAGCGCAAGGGATCCGGCTACAGGCCGCTCACAGGAAGGATAAGGGCCGTCAAAAACAAACGAACAGCGGTAGAGAGTACAGACAAGACCGCACATGATGCAGCACACACATACAAATAACTATGAAACGGATAGCTGATCGGTTAATTTCAGCAATGCTAAAATACACGACAAAGCTATGACACGAAACAGCTGTTCACCAGCTACTGTGTATCACTGCGCACTTCAGTTTACACCTCAGGGACTAGATCTTTTAGCGGAAGGATAGTACAATTGCTTAATATAATTAGGTTTTATGGAAAATGAATATGATATGATGTGTATAATTGAACAGCATCCCCACACTACAATTTCTGTTTCACATTCAAGTTTCCTAAAAGCTGTTCAAGCGCTTCATGTCCAAGAGTGACTTTTGTTTTTATTCATCCATCTTAAGAGATATTGTCTAGCTTTCCTGCATCAGATTCGTGCAATGAAGTCGGTTATATATATATATACACAGGTTTCAGGGACCTTCCATGAATCTTAGTTTATGATATTATTAACCACTGGCGCATGGGACAAGGGGACAACCCTGTCCCCGCCCCCCTGTTTACATTTCATTATAACATTCATTAATTTTTTTTTTTTTTACAATTTAATTCATTCATTTATTCGAGATGCATCCACTCGCGCCACTGGCATCCGCGCCGCGGTTGTGGGTTTGAGGAACGGAAGTCTGTGCGGTTTGCATGGTGATGCTCAGTGGCAAATACAAACACACACACACACACACACACACACACACACACAAACACGAAAACTGAGGCTATATGAACAGAGGCGTCCAAAAAAACCGTTCAAGAATTCCATGTTTCCACGAGCGCACCTCGAATACTCAACAGCCAAGAACCTAGAGCGCGTGTCTCAAGTGCCTAAAAGAACACCGGAACCGAATGATGTTCACGGTATTAACGGTTCTTGCACTCTGCCGCTACACCGGTACTGAATCACAACGCGACCAGTGTAGTCCGATTCAACGAACCATGCGAGTCGGTTCTTTTAAGTGAATAAAAAACACTTGAATCTATGGAAGCGGTCACTGCAAGAATGAATTGCAAATCACTGTTGAACAAGGACCGATTGTAAGAGGCTAAAGACAACATGTAGATAAACAAACAAATGCAAATTCTGTTTAAATAACTGATATTTAAAAATTCATTAATAAATCAAATGTCAACAGGTTGGTTAAAAATAAATATTGGAATGCATGCCAACACTCAAATGAAAACAATCATTAAAAAGCGAGACATGTAGGCTATTATAAATCTGAAATAATGTTATTAAATAGTAATTTAATTTATTTCTCAAATGCATTAACATGAAATGGAACCATATAGGAACCGGAATCGTTCATAAGAGTGGGGACCATTGCCATCCTTGTTGACAAATAAATAAATAAATAAATGAACCCAAAGACCTTATTCACAGTCAAGACCATTTGCTCCATGTCTGTGCGCATAAGGTTTGTATGTAAACTGACCTTGGAGTTCTTGGACCTCTCCAGAAACCTATGCTGCCTGCGCGTAATGATGGTAAAGAGCTGGCTCGAGCGCATCTCTGCTGGTACACCTGGGCCCTTTCAGTTAAAGATCTGTTTCTGTTCAGTTCTGAACGCTGGCCAAGCTACACAGGTAGAGCAGCGCGCGCGAACAAGCGCCCATTCACCCGGCACCAACAAACACACACAAACCCGCGCGCCCTGCGCAAACATCCAGCCACCAAGCGCTCTTTGTGCCCGGTGTCACCGGGGAACGGAGGTAGCCGACCTGCGCGACTGTTGGTACCTCATATGAGGTAAAACTGAAACTTACTTTGCCACCAGACGAGAGGTTCTGCGGACTCTCCTTCGGGTCGCTAAATTCATTTGTATTCATTTGTCCCGGCAGTCAAAATCCTGATCCGTTAATCTGCGTGACCGCGTCGCTGCCCGAGAGCGCGAGCCGTCGTCTCATGCATCGGATAAACCGTTGTGCGGAACCACCATAAATCCCTTCCGTGGAGCGACGGGAATAATCCGCGGGCGATTCTGTCCGGTCCTGCCCGGGTGCTGTAGGCATTTATGCCGGGTTGGCAACAGCTACAGCGGCTCCTGGATGTTTGGTGCTTGGGGGGTTTGACGAGTCAGCAGTGGAAGTTTCATCCTTTTTCCTTTTTTAAATAGCAGTTTGGAGAGCAGCTGTGGCGAGCGCCGGGTGTCGAGTTTCACGGCCTCCGTACATAACGCCCCTTGTGGGAGGGCACACTGGGGCACCTCAGACCCTGCCAAGGTTAGGCTACCAATGGGCTTTTCACACTTCAAGATGTTAACCCAGGGTCAATTTTAATACAGGATTAACTCTGGACTGTCTTGATCTAGGTTTCAAACTGTTCATGTTTGGCATTCCAGAATTGCTTGAAAAGACACAAACAAGCAAAACAATTGTTACATTTTTATTTTATTATACTTAATCTATTTGGATATGTCAGTCAATTACAATACATATTTTAACCCTTTGCACTCAGATGCATGTTCTGGATTTCCAGATTAATTTGACAAGTTTAGACGTTCATCATACACACAGTGGAAGAAATGTAAAATACTGGTGCAATGTAAAATAATGCAATAAATTAACTGGAAGGATATCTATCTATCTATCTATCTATCTATCTATCTATCTATCTATCTATCTATCTTAAACTGAGAAAAGCTGGAAGTGAATAGTGAATATCATTGTCTTCTGTAGAGCTGCTTTGCAACACTGAACTCATTTAAGCTGAATATTGTCTTCTATAGAGCTACAATTGAAAAAAAAAAAAAGTATTTTCACAAATTGATGATGATTTGCAACACAGTGTAAATATTCAGCTATTGCATAAACTGCTAAAATATTCTGACAACTGACAAATATTCACTGGAATAAAAAGTGACAACTATCCTGGTCTTCCCTATTTAAAAAAAACATTAACAAAAAATTGTTGGACAAGTGCAGCATATAAATGAAGCAACTTCTGTTTCCACATCTACTAATTTAGTATTGTTTCTTCAAATTTAGAAGTTAACCTGAAATCAAAACTGAACCTAATTACTTTTTGGGCTGATTCATCGCTCTTCTAAAGAGATTGGATGTCTGTTTCAGTTTCAGATTCTACACCTTTTCTGACACTCACTTCTAGAGTAGGGCTTTAACCTAAAAAGGGGGTGCTAAACTCAAATGAAGAGAACTGAACTTACTTAACCTTGTGAAAAACCTTCAAAACAACTCTAAAGTCCTGATTGCTACCTGCAGAGCTCTGAAATGTGCTCTGTGCTAAATAATTTAACCATGAAGAAAAACAGCAAACATTATCAAGCATTCAGAGTTTCTGTATGGCTTGTTCAGAGGAAAAACAAGTCTGAAAACTTACCACGCAAAGCATTTCCTCTAATTATGTGCACTTTGGATGCGTAACCACCACTTAAACCTGACAATTTGCCATTGGATATTTAGCAGCGTGAATTTAGAGCTTACATAAGTCACTGTAAAGATACAGATTCGGATCTAAATATGGGCCACACACCCACATCCAGACCAGCACACGTCCCGCCCTGTAAACGCAAGCGTATTTCTCCTGTACCACACACTCTCTGCTGCCCGTCAGCAAGAGTGTGTTTTCCCCTCCATCCATCGCTTGATATCTTTGATGACTCGAAGTCTGCATCATTTGTTTGGTTGTGTATGTCACCAATAGATCATGAAAACACACTAAGCAGGCAGGGATGAGGCCACACACCGGGATACAGTAAGATTGAAGCTCCACGTGGTTCACATTAATCCAGACACATGAAAATCGGATAGCTGATCGGAATATATATATATATATATATATATATATACACTACATATACATATATATATATACACTATATATACACTACACACACATACGTATATATTTTAAGATTCTTAAACTCCTAAAATACCTCATATTGAGGCTATAAATATTTTTAAGGGAACGGATCAAAAAAACTGAAAAAAACTGTAATATTGTTAAATATTATTGCATTTTTAAATAATGATTTTCTGTTTTAATATACTTTAAAATATAATTTATTCCTGTGATGTGCAGCTGTATTTTCAGCATCATTACTCCAGTCTTCAGTGTCACATGATCTTTAGAAATCATTAATATACTGATTTATTTTCAATTTTGCAAACAGTTGTGCTGCTTCCTTTTTATTTTATTTATTTTCTGAACCTGTGATAATTTTTCTGGATTTTTGATGAATAAAAAATTCAAACAAAACAGCATTTATTTAAAACAGAATAATTTTGTAATAATACAGTATTGTTCAAAAGATTGGGGTCAGTGCTTTTTTTCTTTCTTTCTTTTTTCTTTTTGATAGAAACTAATACTTTAATTCAGCAAGGATGTGTTAAATTGATAAGAAGTGATAGTAAAGACTTATATTATTATAAACTATTTCTATTTTAACTATATGCTGGTTGTATATTAATATAATATCCCACAAATTCCATTCAATCGAACCTCAATCTCCGTTTTATCAAAAGCAGGAGACTGTGCAGTGTGCATGTGTATAAAACAAAGAAATACAGATTACATTACTGAAATGAAGCATGTGTGAACTGTTTTGGCTGTTTTTCTGTGTTTTTGAACAATCTGTCATTACTTTGGCAGAAGTGTTGCTTTTGTATTCAAACATCTGTGTAACCTTCTCTGATACACTGTTATTCTTATATCTGAGAATGTTAAGACCATGTCCACAAATGTGGCTAATTTGTCCTGCTAATCCTCTTTATGAACTAATCCATCATCTCACACGAGCCATTTCCCCATAGTTCAAAGGTCATGGGACGGCTTCTTCCAGGCTCAAACGTGACTGGAATACTGCCATGCTGCTTACTGCATACTGTAAAGTGTACAGTAGTAATTGGGGTCAGAAAGATTTGTTTTTATTCCCGGTCAGAGAGCATTTATTCAGCAAAAATCAAATTAAATTGATCAAAAGTGACAGTGATGACATTTATACTGTTACAAAAGATTTCAAATAAGTGCTGTTCATTTGAACTTTCTATTTATCAAAGAAAAAAGTTAAATATAGAGATTAAAAAATTACCAAAAATAATCAAAATTACCTTTTTATATTGTATTGTCTGTCTATGGAAAAAACAGCATTGTGAGAATTAAACTCAGAATTCTGAGAAACAAAGTCAGAATTGCGATACTCGATACTCGATACTTGATACTCGATGCAATCTCGATACTCTGATTTTAAAAAAAAAATTTTTTAACTTAGTAGTGGAAACAAGCTTCCATAGAGTGATATGTGTCCTGCCTTATATTGCCACTGACTGTAATATTCTGCAAAGTGGTGTAGACTAGTAACTGTTATTTTATTCTGGGCATAAGATCAACCTCTAGCTCATCTATACACCATGCCTCAGGCTACACACACTTCGAAAGCAGATACACTCACCCTATTGTCCAGGACACTTTCTTGGAGTCTCTCAATTGTGTGCTTTACACTTTAGTGTCCTCCTGTGTTTCAGTCAGGGTTATATTCAATATTGTGCTAAAATTACAGCCTAGCTTGTGTGTGTGTGAGTGTGTACCACCCAGACTGCTTTGATTATGCTCATGCTGGCCCAAAGCTGTAATTACAGTCCAAACCAAATGCTCCCAACACTACACAAATAACCCGGCCAGACCAGATCAAACGCTCCACAAGCTCACACACCATCATTATGCAGGACACGCCCCTAAATCTGCCATGCCACGCCCTGAGCCAATCGCAGAGCGGCATCTGAAGCAGAGAAAAACATGAAATAACTCATTATAAACTCACAAACGAATGAAAGTCTTTTCCACAAATGACCAAATAATGATCCATACTCAGCAAAAACCAGCCTCAAATGACTTCAAGCTTCGTAATCATCTAAATTCAATCAACCAATGATAAATTTGACCATCTTAAGTGTTCTGAAATCTTCAATGCATACAAAAATGTAGTGTAAAAATGCAATATATGCAACACAAAAAAAGTCGGTGTAAATATAGCAAGAGAGAGAAGGAATGAATTGTTAGTGGTGTTTGTCTGTGCAAACTAATAATAGCTTGCCTCAGTAAATGACATGAACTGGTCTGGCAGATGCTTTCCTACCTTTCTTATTAAACTGAGCACAAATAGATCAATCAGTGGCTTCGGTAGCAGCAGGTAAATGACTTGATTAAAACACACAGCATAGTCTTACAAGGAGCTGGAATATCTCATTAATCTAAAGACTACAAAAAGCCTCTTTCAAGAGTTTGTAGATATCAGTGT